>NW_027362769.1:147683490-147695990 GCF_046119375.1 Phyllobates terribilis | reverse complement strand
TCATATCTATCTATCTTCATATCTATCTATCTATCTTCATGTCTATCTAGCTTCATATCTATCTATCTTCATATCTATCTTCATATCTATCTATCTATCTATCTTCATATCTATCTATCTATCTATATATCTTCATATCTATCTATCTTCATATCTATCTATCTTCATATCTATCTATCTATCTATCTATCTATCTTCATATCTATCTATCTATCTATCTATCTATCTATCTATCTTCATATCTATCTATCTTCATATCTATCTATCTATATATCTTCATATCTATCTATCTTCATATCTATCTATCTATCTATCTATCTATCTATCTATCTATATATCTTCATATCTATCTATCTATATATCTTCATATCTATCTATCTATCTTCATATCTATCTATCTATATATCTTCATATCTATCACTCTATCTATCTATCTTCATATCTATCTGTTATGCACACGCCCGGGCTGAGCGGCGTGTGCGTGTGATTGTAGTGATTCCACTGGACCATGAACCGGAGAGTGCCTGGAGGGGCGTGACTAAGTATCTGGCCGATCCGACCAAGATGGCACGACGGCATACGACGCCAGTGCACCAGGGAGAAACCGGGCAGAGGGACCAGGTGCTACTCCAGGTCAAACTCCGGACACGGGGGTTGACCCACACAGGGATTACTGGATCAGGCTGGTTAGGCTGGCGCACAGACTGGAGGGTATAGGCAGGCACGACTGGTATGCAGGCAGGCGGGTAAAGGCAAGCGCAGCTAGAGTGCAGACAGGGAGGCACTAGCAGGTAGGAACACAGGCGGGATAGGACCCAGTACACACTGGGACTCAGGAACAATACAGGTAGAGGGGTACAGGCAAGCACAGCTAGAGTGCAGACAGGGAGGCACCAGCAGGTAGGAACACAGGCGGGATAGGACCCAGTACACACTGGGACTCAGGAACAGGCAGGTTAGGCTGGCACAGACTGGTGGATATAAGCAAACACGTCAGGTATGCAGATGGGTGGATACAGGCGAGTATGCAGGCAGGGAGGTACTGGCCGAAAGGACGGGCTGGAGCACAGAAAGGTTAAGACCCAGTACAGACTGGGTCACAGAACCGCAGATGCGGTAGACAACCACAGCAGAGAGGGAACGCCCGAAGCGGTGGGCAAGAACAGAGCAGGACGGGGCTGCAGGAGCAGCGAGCACAAGCAGGGCAGGACAGGACTGCCGGAGCAGCGGGCAGAAGCAGGGCAGGACAGGACTGCCGGAGCAGCGGGCAGAAGCAGGGCAGGACAAGACTGCCGGAGCAGCGGGCAGAAGCAGGGCAGGACAGGACTGCCGGAGCAGCGGGCAGAAGCAGGGCAGGACAGGACTGCCGGAGCAGCGGGCAGAAGCAGGGCAGGACAGGACTGCCGGAGCAGCGGGCAGAAGCAGGGCAGGACAGGACTGCCGGAGCAGTGAGCAAGGAGTCAGAGCAGGCTAGAACCGCCGGAGCGGTAAGCAAAGGAGTCAGAGCAGGCTAGAACCGCCGGAGCGGTGAGCAAAGGAGTCAGAGCAGGCTAGGCTGAGTAGGGGGGACAGGGCTCTGTTCACACGGAACAGACAGGAAGGGAAAGGTAGAGCCAGACACCCACAGGGTACTTGCAGTGAAGTAGCGAGTGGACCACAAACTCACAAACGGGAGTACAGAGACAACAAGCAGGAGTTAGGTACGAGTTCAGACTCTGCAGAAAAAGGAAGGGAACGGACATAGAGGCAAAACAGGTAAAGGAAAGGAGAGAGTTCAGACTGGAACTGAGTGTACGGAGGAGACCGACACTGCAGCGGGATACAGGAGCGGGTCTGGGAATACGGCCCCCAGAGAGGCAGGACGAACAGGCAAGGAGCGTGTTCAGACAGGACAGACAAGATACAGGAGCGGGTCTAGGTAATCAGCCCCTAGAAGGCGAGAGGAACAGGCTAGGAGCGTGTTCAGACAGGTCAGACAAGATACAAGAACAGGTCTAGGTAATCGGCCCCTAGAAGGCAGGAGGAACAGGCTAGGAGCGTGTTCAGACAGGTCAGACAAGATACAGGAACAGGTCTAGGTAATCGGCCCCTAGAAGGCAGGAGGAACAGGCTAGGAGCGTGTTCAGACAGGCCTGGAAATACAGCCTCCAGGATAGGCAGACAAGAGAACACAGAACGGGACCTGGCACCTTCAGAGTGCAAGCACACACTGAAAGAAACACTATGCTCAGGCAGGGATAGATGGGCGCAGCTGAGCTATATACCAGGTGACAGACAGCAATAGGCTGAGGACGCACAAGAGGTGTGACCCACAGCAGGTACAAAAAGCAGGAAGTGATCGGGCGCCGCCCTTAAGCAGCAGAAACAGACACAAACAGACAGCATGGAGGGAAGCCAGAGAGACATTCTGGACAGGAGATCAAGTGCGCGCTCTTGCACAGTGGGAGATGGACCACTATGCAAGGACGCCGCCAGGTATGTTACAGTACCCCCCCCCCTTACGCCCCCTCTTCTTCAGGCCAGCCAGAATCTTCCGCAGGGAATTCGAGGGCCAATTCTTCACTTCGAAGAGATCACTTCCACTGTCCACCGGAAAAACTGGTCTCCTCTGGGTAGCTAGGATGCTACCTCCCATCCAGCCACCCTTAGCAACAGACGAAACGGGTGGAGTACCAGAAACAGCACACAAGGAAGTCTCTCTCCACATATTTTCAGGTGGCACCCCAGAGGGTACAGGAGACAACTGGAAGTCCTCCACCGGGTTGGAGGGGGACAGAGACTTGGGGGTAATCTCTGCTTCGAGGTACATCTTGTCAAGCTCACAGGAAGAAATAGACGGGTTATCAGGTACATAATGAGGAAAAGTCACTGTCTCTTTGTTTTCTGGTGGTACCCCGGAGGATTCAGGAAACAACTGGAGGTCCTCCGCCGGGTCAGAAGAGTGCAGAGGCTCAGAGAAAACATCTGCTTCAGAGTACACTAGGTCGGACTCACTGGACGAAGCAGGCGAGGTATCAGGTACAGAGTATAGGAGAGTCTCTGTCCTTTCGCTACCAGGTAGCACCCCGAAGGGTTCAGGAGACAACTGGAGGTCCTCCGCCTGGTCGGAGGGGTGTAGAGACTCGGGAGTAACCTCTGCTTCGGAGTACACTAGGTTGGACTCACTGGACGAAGCGAGCGAGGTATCAGGTACAGAGTATAGGAGAGTCTCTGTCCTTTCGCTACCAGGTAGCACCCCGAAGGGTTCAGGAGACAACTGGAGGTCCTCCGCCTGGTCGGAGGGGTGTAGAGACTCGGGGGTAACTACCACTTTGGGGTACCCATTGTCAGGCTCACAGGACGAAGCAGACAAAGTATCGAGTACCGGGTGTAGAGAACTCTCTCTCCATTTGTCATCGAGTGGTATCCCGGAGGATTCAGGAGGCAACAGGGGGTCCTCCGCCAGGTAGTAGAGGTGCACAGACTCTGAGGTAACCACAGCTTTGGAGCATCCTTGGACATGCACACCGGTTAAAGTGGGTGAAGCATCTGATGCCGGGTGCAGGAAGTTCTCCTGTGTGGAGTCTGGATGGGCAGAAGTCTCTTCGGGCAGGAGAACTGGTGCACTACCCACGCACATTACCCGTTGGGGCTTCTCCGGGATACAGGGAGATGAAGCTTCAGTAGGGACTTCAAGGTTGGGGTCAGGAGGTCTCAGGGAGGACAGACCCTGGCGTGACGGCTTGCCTCTACGTCTAGCACGTCTGGACTGCCTCTTGAGGTTGGGAGAAGTATTCCGGAAAGCGTAGTCACCCTGTGAGGATTCTGCGTGGGCAGTAGTCTCATTGGGCTGGAGGACTATTGCGCTACCCACACACATTACCCATTGGGGCTGCTCCGGGATATTGGGAAGTGAAGCTTCAGCAGGAGCCTCCGGGTTAGGATCATCGAAGACCATTAGAAAGGCCACCAGGAAGGCCATTAGGTCCAGGAGGATCGGATCCTGTGTTTCATATAGGGGGTTGATCCATTCCAAGGCATCACCCGCCAGGTAAGACATAATGAAAGCCACCTTAACCCGATCGGTGGGAAAACATAGAGGGTAGAACTTGAAGTGTAGCATGCATTGCTCCACAAATGCACGACTTTGTCTAGGATCCCCATAATAACGTAGCGGATCCGCGGGAACGAGAGCAGATAGATCCATCTGGACGGGTGCGTAATTCGCCTGGAACTCAGCTAAAGGAAAAAAAAAAATTTATTTATTTATTTTAATGCATGTATTCGCTGGAAAACTTCTCAGAGAGCGAAGGCCGTGGGGCTCCACGGGAACCATGGCCTGAGCATGCTGTTATGCACATGCCCGGGCTGAGCGGCGTGTGCGTGTGATTGTAGTGATTCCACTGGACCATGAACCGGAGAGTGCCTGGAGGGGCGTGACTAAGTATCTGGCCGATCCGACCAAGATGGCACGACGGCATACGACGCCAGTGCACCAGGGAGAAACCGGGCAGAGGGACCAGGTGCTACTCCAGGTCAAACTCCGGACACGGGGGTTGACCCACACAGGGATTACTGGATCAGGCTGGTTAGGCTGGCGCACAGACTGGAGGGTATAGGCAGGCACGACTGGTATGCAGGCAGGCGGGTAAAGGCAAGCGCAGCTAGAGTGCAGACAGGGAGGCACTAGCAGGTAGGAACACAGGCGGGATAGGACCCAGTACACACTGGGACTCAGGAACAATACAGGTAGAGGGGTACAGGCAAGCACAGCTAGAGTGCAGACAGGGAGGCACCAGCAGGTAGGAACACAGGCGGGATAGGACCCAGTACACACTGGGACTCAGGAACAGGCAGGTTAGGCTGGCACAGACTGGTGGATATAAGCAAACACGGTAGGTATGCAGATGGGTGGATACAGGCGAGTATGCAGGCAGGGAGGTACTGGCCGAAAGGACGGGCTGGAGCACAGAAAGGTTAAGACCCAGTACAGACTGGGTCACAGAACCGCAGATGCGGTAGACAACCACAGCAGAGAGGGAACGCCCGAAGCGGTGGGCAAGAACAGAGCAGGACGGGGCTGCAGGAGCAGCGAGCACAAGCAGGGCAGGACAGGACTGCCGGAGCAGCGGGCAGAAGCAGGGCAGGACAGGACTGCCGGAGCAGCGGGCAGAAGCAGGGCAGGACAAGACTGCCGGAGCAGCGGGCAGAAGCAGGGCAGGACAGGACTGCCGGAGCAGCGGGCAGAAGCAGGGCAGGACAGGACTGCCGGAGCAGCGGGCAGAAGCAGGGCAGGACAGGACTGCCGGAGCAGCGGGCAGAAGCAGGGCAGGACAGGACTGCCGGAGCAGCGGGCAGAAGCAGGGCAGGACAGGACTGCCGGAGCAGTGAGCAAGGAGTCAGAGCAGGCTAGAACCGCCGGAGCGGTAAGCAAAGGAGTCAGAGCAGGCTAGAACCGCCGGAGCGGTGAGCAAAGGAGTCAGAGCAGGCTAGGCTGAGTAGGGGGGACAGGGCTCTGTTCACACGGAACAGACAGGAAGGGAAAGGCAGAGCCAGACACCCACAGGGTACTTGCAGTGAAGTAGCGAGTGGACCACAAACTCACAAACGGGAGTACAGAGACAACAAGCAGGAGTTAGGTACGAGTTCAGACTCTGCAGAAAAAGGAAGGGAACGGACATAGAGGCAAAACAGGTAAAGGAAAGGAGAGAGTTCAGACTGGAACTGAGTGTACGTGTCACGGGTGTGTTGCCACGAAGATCGTCACGAGTACACAGCCTGACTTCTCGCAGCTGACTTGTTGGTGCTTTGTGTTTTCTCGGCAGTGAAGGAGTTAATTCTCTCTCTCTCTGGGCTAGCTGAGGTCCAGCCTCGCCCAGCTGCAATCAATGCTTCGTTAGTGAGACTCCTTTATATTCCTGCAGGTCTGTTTGTGAGGTGTCGGTGAAAGCTTTTCATTCAGACTTACAGAGCGGATCGTGGTGTTTGGAGTTGCTGAGATAAGTGTATTTGGAAGTTTTATTTCCCTTTCCTCGCTTTATCATTTATCTCCTTTCCCGTTGGTGTTCCCTCTGTTGTAGTTGTGTTGAAGTTGTATGCAAGGTGGTTTTGGTTTTTCCCTTGTACTGTCTCGTTCGTCTAAATACTGTGTGTGGGCATATTATTGCTGGTTCCCAATTGTTGTGATCGGGGTCCTTCTCAGGACTAGATTACTGTGGTGCAGGGATCCTCAGGAGGTAGGGGTTACGCTGGCGGCCTGGACCTCTGTACCTTTAACAGTACCTCCAGGATGAGGGATTAGTCAGGGCCCCAGCTTAGGGTCAGCTTAGGCCCCCTACCTCCAGTATTCTGTGACAGTGTGACATTTTCACCGACCCACTTAGTTTTTCTCCAGCTACCATGGATCCAGTAGCCGGTCTAGCTCGGCAGTTGCAGAGTTTGTCCATGGGGCTGGCGGACGTTAGGTCCAAGGTTTTGCATCCTCTGGAGCAAGCCGGACCAGAACCTAAAGTAGCTCTCCCTGACAGGTTCACTGGGGGGCGGGACAAGTTTTTTGTTTTCCGGGAGGCATGCAAATTGTACTTTCGGCTGCGGCCTCGGTCATCGGGCAGTGAAGAACAAAGGGTGGGAATTGTCATCTCGCTCCTACAAGGGGACCCACAATCTTGGGCGTTCTCTCTTCCCCCAAGCTCCCCGGTTCTCCAGTCAGTGGATAGGTTTTTCGCTGCTTTGGGACTCGTATATGATGACCCAGATCGGATCTCCCTTGCTGAGTCTAAGTTACGTAGGATTCAGCAGGGAGATCGTCCGGCGGAGGAATTCTGTTCGGAGTTCCGTAGGTGGGCCACGGACACCCAGTGGAATGACCCGGCTCTTAGGAGCCAGTTTTGTCATGGTTTATCCGACAAATTACAGGATGTGTTGGCACAGTATGACTCTCCCGCGTCACTGGAAGCCGCTATGGCCCTTGCTATTCGCGTTGACAGACGGCTTCGGGAGAGGTGCGGGATAACTCTACCCCCTGTAATGTCTCCACCTCTTACAAGGTCCCCTCATATGGTGGTTCCCCTGGTCAGTCCGGAGGAGCCTATGCAATTAGGAGGGACATCATTTCGGGGAAGGGGACCGGTGGTGCGCCATAAGACAGGAAGGTGTTTCCTCTGCGGGAAAAAGGGACATTTTATTGGGGGGTGTCCATCCCGCCCCTTGCAGAGTAAAGAGTCGTCGAAAAAACTGTTGATCCCAGGTTGTGTGGTGGACGGCAATCTGGGAGTAGGTATTTCGTCCCTAGGTTCGTCTCAGTTTCTCGTACCGGCGGAGGTGGTGGTGGGTACGAGAACTGAGAGGATATCTGTTCTTCTGGATAGTGGGGCTGGGGCTAATCTGGTTGATGCTCGGTTTGCCCGGGTTCAAGGTATGCGATTGAGTGAGTTGGCTAAACCCATCCCCATATTCTCGATCGATGCCAGGCCTCTCGGTCAGGGAAGTTTTTTGCAAGCTGTGCATGGCGTAAAACTTCAAGTGGGGGCAATACATAAAGAACTGTTGTCTTGCTACGTGTTGGAGGGTCTTCCCACTCCTATAGTGTTGGGCCTTCCTTGGTTAGCTAAGCATAACCCTGTTATTAATTGGCAAACCAGAGAGATAAGCCAATGGAGTAAATTCTGTAATAAAAACTGCATGAACACGGTCATCGGTGCGGTTACTCCTTGGGTCTTACCTCCATTTCTGGCAGACTTTGAGGATGTATTCTCGGAGAATGGGTGTCAGGAACTACCTCCTCATCGCGAGTATGACTGTTCTGTAAAACTGCTCCCTGAGGCCAAGTTACCTAAAGCTAGGTTGTATAACCTTTCTGGTCCTGAGAGGCAGGCCATGAAGGATTATATTTCTGAAAGTCTGGCTAAGGGGCATATTAGACCTTCATCTTCACCGGTGGCCGCGGGGTTCTTCTTTGTTAAGAAGAAAGATGGAGGCCTACGCCCTTGCCTGGATTTCCGTGAACTTAATCGGATTACGGTCCGAGATCCGTATCCGCTCCCACTTATTCCCGATCTCTTTAATCAGATCGTGGGCGCCAAATGGTTCTCTAAGTTGGATCTCAGGGGGGCGTACAATCTGATTAGGATGAAGGAGGGGGATGAGTGGAAGACGGCTTTTAACACTCCGGAGGGGCATTATGAGAACCTTGTCATGCCATTCGGTCTGACTAATGCCCCGGCGGTGTTTCAACACTTTGTTAATGATATTTTTCGCCACCTGGTGGGACAGTTTGTTGTCATATATCTGGATGATATCTTAATTTACTCGCCGGATCTGGTGTCTCATCAGGAGCACGTTAGACAGGTGTTACAGATCTTGCGGGATAATAAACTGTATGCCAAGTGGGAAAAGTGTGTGTTCGCCGTACAGGAACTCCAGTTTTTAGGCTTCCTGGTTTCTGCGTCCGGTTTTCGTATGGACCCTGGGAAAGTGCGGGCAGTTCTTGAGTGGGATCAGCCGGAGAATCTTAAGGCACTACAACGTTTCCTGGGGTTTGCTAAATATTACCGGAAGTTCATTCGTAATTTCTCGTCCATGGTTAAGCCTCTCACAGACATGACTAAAAAGGGGACGGATTTTTCTAGGTGGTCTGACAAGGCTTGTCAAGCATTCTCCTCCTTGAAAAAATGTTTTGCCTCGGCACCCATACTCATTCAACCTGATGCGTCTCAGCCATTCTTTGTAGAGGTAGACGCTTCCGAGGTAGGGGTGGGAGCAGTATTGTCACAGGGTTCGTCCCCTGGTAAGTGGCATCCGTGCGCCTTTTTCTCTAAAAAATTGTCGTCCGCTGAGAGGAATTACGATGTCGGCAATAGGGAACTCCTGGCCATTAAGTTAGCTTTTGAGGAGTGGCGCCATTTTTTGGAGGGGGCAGTTCATCCGGTCACCGTCATCACCGATCACAAGAACCTGCTATATCTGGAGTCCGCTAAACGTCTGAATCCCAGACAAGCTAGGTGGTCATTGTTTTTTACCAGGTTTAATTTCATCGTTACATATCGTCCTGGGTCTAAAAATGTAAAGGCGGATGCCTTATCTCGTAGTTTCCCTGGGGCCGGGAATACAGACGACCCGATTCCTATTCTTCAGGAGGGGGTGGTGGTTTCGGCAGTATGCTCTGAGCTGGAGGAGGAGATATTGGAGGCTCAGGGGGACGCCCCTGTTGGACCTCCGGGGAGACTGTTCGTTCCAGATCAGTTGCGACAAAAGGTGATCGAGGCACACCATAACTCAGTTTTTGCAGGACACCCGGGGAGTAAAGCAACTGTGGATCTCCTCTCGCGTCGGTTTTGGTGGCCTAACTTACATAAAGAGGTGGTAACTTTTGTCGCGTCCTGTGGGGTTTGTGCGCGCTCTAAGACCTCACATACCCGTCCGTCTGGGGCCCTCTTACCTTTGAAGATCCCGGAGCGTCCTTGGACTCATCTGTCTATGGACTTTATTACGGACCTCCCTCCGTCTTCGGGTAAAACGGTCATACTCGTTGTAGTGGACAGGTTCAGCAAGATGGCACATTTTATCGCTCTTCCGGCTCTCCCTAATGCTAAAACTCTTGCGCAGGTGTTCATTGGGGAGATTGTGAGGCTTCACGGGGTACCCTCCGAGGTGGTGTCTGATCGGGGGTCTCAGTTTGTGTCCAAGTTCTGGAAGGCGTTTTGTGCACGGCGGGGGATGCATTTGTCATTCTCGTCGGCTTTTCATCCTCAGACCAATGGTCAGACGGAACGTATGAACCAGAGCTTGGAGACATATCTTCGGTGTTTTGTGTCAGAGAACCAGGAGGACTGGGCTTCTTTCCTACCTCTGGCAGAGTTTGCTCTCAATAATAGGCGAAGCGAGTCCACTGGTAAGTCCCCGTTTTTTGGGGCATATGGTTTTCACCCCCAGTTTTGTACTTTCAGTAGGGGGGGCTCTTCGGGGGTTCCGGAGGAGGAACGATTTTCCTCATCTCTCGCTTCAGTATGGAGAGGGGTGCTGAAGAATCTGAATACTATGGGGAACCGATACAAACGTATGGCTGATAGGAGGAGAGTGTCTGGTCCGGACCTAAGTGTGAACGATCAGGTATGGTTGTCTACCAGGAATATTAAACTTAAGGTTCCCTCCTGGAAACTGGGTCCCAGGTTCATCGGGCCGTACAGAATCAGTTCTGTTATTAATCCGGTGGCATTCCGTCTTGACCTCCCCCCTACTTTTAAAATTCACAACGTGTTTCACAGATCATTGCTTAAGAGGTATGTGGCGCCGGTGGTACCGTCACCTTTACCTCCCCCTCCTGTGGTTGTCAATGGTAACTTGGAGTTCCAGGTATCGAGGGTCATTGATTCACGCTTTAATCGCCGGTCCCTTCAGTACTTGGTTCATTGGAAGGGGTATGGTCCTGAGGAGAGGATGTGGGTTCCTGCGTCGGATATTAACGCAGACCGATTAGTTCGGGCCTTCCACACGACTCACCCGGATAAACCTGGCCCTGAGGGTCCGGAGGCCCCTCGTAGAAGGGGGGGTACTGTCACGGGTGTGTTGCCACGAAGATCGTCACGAGTACACAGCCTGACTTCTCGCAGCTGACTTGTTGGTGCTTTGTGTTTTCTCGGCAGTGAAGGAGTTAATTCTCTCTCTCTCTGGGCTAGCTGAGGTCCAGCCTCGCCCAGCTGCAATCAATGCTTCGTTAGTGAGACTCCTTTATATTCCTGCAGGTCTGTTTGTGAGGTGTCGGTGAAAGCTTTTCATTCAGACTTACAGAGCGGATCGTGGTGTTTGGAGTTGCTGAGATAAGTGTATTTGGAAGTTTTATTTCCCTTTCCTCGCTTTATCATTTATCTCCTTTCCCGTTGGTGTTCCCTCTGTTGTAGTTGTGTTGAAGTTGTATGCAAGGTGGTTTTGGTTTTTCCCTTGTACTGTCTCGTTCGTCTAAATACTGTGTGTGGGCATATTATTGCTGGTTCCCAATTGTTGTGATCGGGGTCCTTCTCAGGACTAGATTACTGTGGTGCAGGGATCCTCAGGAGGTAGGGGTTACGCTGGCGGCCTGGACCTCTGTACCTTTAACAGTACCTCCAGGATGAGGGATTAGTCAGGGCCCCAGCTTAGGGTCAGCTTAGGCCCCCTACCTCCAGTATTCTGTGACAGTGTGACAGTACGGAGGAGACCGACACTGCAGCGGGATACAGGAGCGGGTCTGGGAATACGGCCCCCAGAGAGGCAGGACGAACAGGCAAGGAGCGTGTTCAGACAGGACAGACAAGATACAGGAGCGGGTCTAGGTAATCAGCCCCTAGAAGGCGAGAGGAACAGGCTAGGAGCGTGTTCAGACAGGTCAGACAAGATACAGGAACAGGTCTAGGTAATCGGCCCCTAGAAGGCAGGAGGAACAGGCTAGGAGCGTGTTCAGACAGGTCAGACAAGATACAGGAACAGGTCTAGGTAATCGGCCCCTAGAAGGCAGGAGGAACAGGCTAGGAGCGTGTTCAGACAGGCCTGGAAATACAGCCTCCAGGATAGGCAGACAAGAGAACACAGAACGGGACCTGGCACCTTCAGAGTGCAAGCACACACTGAAAGAAACACTATGCTCAGGCAGGGATAGATGGGCGCAGCTGAGCTATATACCAGGTGACAGACAGCAATAGGCTGAGGACGCACAAGAGGTGTGACCCACAGCAGGTACAAAAAGCAGGAAGTGATCGGGCGCCGCCCTTAAGCAGCAGAAACAGACACAAACAGACAGCATGGAGGGAAGCCAGAGAGACATTCTGGACAGGAGATCAAGTGCGCGCTCTTGCACAGTGGGAGATGGACCACTATGCAAGGACGCCGCCAGGTATGTTACACTATCTATCTTCATATCTATCTATCTATATATCTTCATATCTATCCATCTATCTATCTATCTATCTATCTATCTTTCTATCTATCTGCATATCTATCTATCTATATATCTTCATATCTATCTATCTATCTATCTATCTTCATGTCTATCTAGCTTCATATCTATCTATCTTCATATCTATCTTCATATCTATCTATCTATCTTCATATCTATCTATCTTCATATCTATCCATCTATCTATCTATCTTTATATCTTCATATCTATCTATCTATTTTCATATCTATCTATCCATCTATCTATCTATCCTCACTATCTATCTATCTATCTATCTATCTATCTATCTATCTATCTATCTATCTTCATATCTATCTATTTATCTTCATATCTATCTTCATATCTATGTATCTATGTATCTATCTATCTATCTTCATATCTATCTTTCTATCTTCATATCTATCTATCTATCTATCTATCTTCTTATCTATCTATCTATCTATCTATCTTCATATCTATCTATCTTCATATCTATCTTCATATCTATATATCTATCTATTTATCTATATATATATATATATATCTTCATATCTATCTATCTATCTTTATATCTGTCTTCATATCTATATTCATATCTATCTATCTATCTGTCTT